>NC_057811.1:20246290-20260097 GCF_018294505.1 Triticum aestivum
CCGGCCCCTCCTCCCACTCCACCACCCAGCCCTGCTCCCACTCCACCACCCAGCCCTACTCCTTCGTCTGACTCTTCCGCTGCGCCGGACTCACCAGTACCCACCTTACCCCCTCGTGCTATTCGTACAGCAGCCCCGATTAATGATCATCGCATGCGTACTAGGGCCAAATCAGGATTTCATCAACCCCAAGACCGCCTAAACCTTCATACCTCCGTATCTCTCACTTCTCTTCCAAAGAATTACAAAACTGCTCTACTTGATCCCAATTGGGCCGCTGCCATGCAAGAAGAATATAATGCTTTACTTCAAAACAACACCTGGCAACTTGTTCCTCGTCCTCCCAATACAAATATTGTTTCTGGCAAATGGATTTTTCGCCAAAAGTTCCACTCCGATGGGAGCCTCTCACGATATAAAGCCAGGTGGGTTTGTCGTGGCTTTTCTCAGCAACAAGGAATTGATTACGAAGAAACCTTCTCTCCTGTTGTTAAACCTAGCACCATTCGCACCGTTCTTAGTGTTGCTGTCTCCTCTTCATGGCCCATTCACCAACTTGATGTGAAAAATGCTTTCCTCCATGGTTCTCTTCAAGAAACTGTTTACTGCCAGCAACCTCTGGGTTTTGAAAATCCATCCTTTCCAACTCATGTATGTCTTCTTCAGAAATCTCTCTACGGTCTTAAACAGGCCCCACGAGCTTGGTTTCAACGCTTCTCCTCCTTCATTCAAACAATAGGCTTCACTCCATCTCTCTCCGACACCTCTCTTTTTGTGTATCATCAAACTTCTGACACTGCCTATTTACTTCTCCATGTAGATGATATCATTCTTACCGCCTCCTCTCAAAAGTTCTTAGATCATATTGTCTCTCTTCTTAGATCTGAATTTTCTATGACTGACCTAGGACTCCATCATTTCTTAGGCATTGTTGTTGTTCGAGATTCCTCCAGCCTTTTTCTTTCCCAACGCCAGTATATTCTTGATCTTCTTAATCGTGCTGGTATGCTTGACTGTCAATCATCTCGCACTCCTGTCGATACTAGTTTTAAACTTTCGGCTACCGGTGAACCCTTTTCCGATCCTACTCTCTATCGTAGCCTAACAGGTGCTCTCCAATATCTCACCATTACTCGTCCTGAAATCTCTTTTGCTGTTCAACAAGCATGTCTCTATATGCATGATCCCCGGGTTCCTCACTATAATCATGTTAAACGCATTCTTCGGTATTTAAAAGGAACTCTCAATCATGGTCTCCACCTCAATAATTCTTCTCCAAACTCGCTTACCGCATACTCTGATGCAGACTGGGCTGGTTGTCCTGACACTCGAAGGTCCACTTCCGGTTTTTGTGTTTTTCTTGGTAACAATTTGATTTCTTGGTCTTCGAAAAGACAGGTTACAGTCTCACGTTCGTCGGCCGAGGCTGAGTATCGCGCTGTGGCACATGCCGTTGCAGATACAATCTGGATTCGGCAGTTACTCTCCGAGCTACATAGGCCTATTGAGCAGGCCACTATTGTCTACTGTGACAACATATCAGCAGTCTACATGACCAGCAATCCAGTTCAACACCGACGCACAAAGCATATTGAGATTGATATTCATTTTGTTCGTGAAAAGGTTGCTCTTGGTCAGGTTCGGGTGCTTCATGTTCCCTCTACGGCTCAGTTTGCTGACATTTTCACCAAGGCACTGCCTACTAAGCCGTTTCAAGATATCTGTTTCAGTCTCAATGTCGTCGAGCCTGCCGTTGATACTGCGGGGGGATGTTAGAGTAGTCATTATGGTATACGACTTCTAGTCCAAGTCAGTTTGTACCCCTACCCCAAGTCGGTTTGTACCCTCTTATATACTCTTGTATGCCGCACCAAATCATCAATAAGCAACAGTTTTATTCAGCTTCACCAGGCACGGTGCTCCAGGCTGTCACCGTACTCTTTGCGGGTGTCGGAGTGTTAGCGTTGGGGTTCCTGGCCATGTCATGGTGCGTGGAGCGGCGAGGGCCTGTGTTCACCACGGCCTTCATGCCGCTAATTCAGATCATCACCGCTGGGATCGACGTCGCCATCCTGCATGAGCAGCTCCACCTTGGTAGCGTGGTCGGGTCCGTAATTGTGGTCGTGGGGCTCTACTCCATCCTGTGGGGAAAGAGCAACGAGGCAAGCACCATTGAAGCTGGAGGACCCCTTTAATCATTTTTCACATATTAGATTGATCTACCTTTGCCCCATATTACCTCGCCTTTAATCATTTTCCAGTATTAGCCCGCTCCATTGAGCATTTGCCTCATATTACACATACACAAGAGAATTGGCCTATAACTATATGAAGATTTGATACTTAATTCCTACCTTTCTTGTCTCTGCATTATACTTACCTAAAGGATCAAGCTCATGGTTCTCCAACTCAAATGACAATGAAAAAACAATACTTCTAATCAAACTGCAGCAAACTTAATCATAAATAGTCAATTTCGTCTTAAAAAAATTTCTGGCACTGCAATGTAAAGCAAAGATCGTAACCATGGCTCTTGCATATGAGGAAATTGAGATGAGAAACTACGAGAAGGGGAAACTGAGAAGGGAATTGTGGAGAGAAGAAGGGAGATTGGTTTGGATCCTGGAGCTCGGCGACCAGCGCGGGCGCGGGAGGGAGGAGGGTGACCATTACCTGGCCAGTGAACCGGTATAGAGGGAGATAGCCACCTCCTCGAAGATGGAAAAGGAGAGGAAGGAAGAGGGGTGGACTAACCTTGAATCGTGGGTGCCTGCTGAGAAGGGGGCGCCCGATTGAGGTCGCCGGCGACACCGCTCCTTGTCTCGCTCGCTCGGCTTCCACCGCCGCCGTTATGCACAGAGTACTGCGGAATTTTTTTTGAGGGGGAACATGCTTTAAATTTTTTTTGAGGAAAGGCCATCATGGCTAGCTTTATTGATTAATTAATAGAAATACATCGTCTACGAGCCTTCTCACTAGACAATCTGAAGACTCGTCGGTCCAATTAGAAGATACTTTAGTACAATTACCAAAACTAACTAGCACATGTGTATCTTGATTTGTTGATCGAAAATAATGCTTAAAGTTGACCTTCCCAATCAAGATAGATGTATAAAACCACCACAAGGCACTAAAAGCATTTTTTTTCTATTGTGTGTCCTAAATCCTCAAAACGATGATCTTGACATTTACACCTAAGATTTACACCTAAGATTAAGAAAATGATGATCATGTCACCTTTTTCAATGAGTCAAATGGATAAAATGAATGATTTTCTGCATTCACTGTTTAGATTGGCTCTCGCATTGCAAAACGGAGGATCATGTCTTTGTGTCTGCCATGAATACGCACGGTAACAAACTAGATCGATGCGACCACCACTAATAAAGGGCCAAGCTTGAGCAATTCAAAGATTTCAGTTCGCGCTGCCCGTTCTCCTCATCCTGGGTTGTGTTCCACGCACCGGCACAACACAAGGCCACTAATAGAATTGGGGCCCTGTGGCGATGGTTTCAAGTTGCAAGTGCAGATTTCATCCAGGATGTAGAGTTCTTCTCATGAAGGCAGAGCAACGAATGGTGAAGCTCATAATCTTGTAAAATGTGTGCTTTCTCCCGAACGTGGTCGCTATGTATGGCTGCTTCAACCACGGGATGCTTCTATGTACCTTTACGTACTGAGCAATTGTAGAGACCACATATTTTTCTAGGAACATGCAAATTCAACAACAACTATACTACCTCTCCTGCATAAAACAGATTGAGCTGCTGCTTGCTTTCCATACTGCTAAATGATATCTTCACAGCAGCGGAACAAGCCAATATATTTGTTCGTAAGTTGAGTCATGTTGATGGAAATTGAAAGGAATTTTTTACGGTACATCGTGGTACACAGTAGAATGTGTTGTATTAAGTTGATCCAATGGTTAACAGAGGTTGATAAGATTTTGACTGAATGATATATATTGTAGTTCCTGGTTAGGGATGGATTTGTCCTTACCGAGTTCTAATCATAATGATTAATTTAGTTGCAAAATAAATAAATCATAACTATTAATATGATTAATCAAAATCGTAGAAAAAACGCAGTAGAGGCATATCTATTCTGCAAGCAGCCTGACGCCGCCATTCCTCCATCTCGCCGCAGCCGATGCCAGGTCACTATGCCCCAGGAACTCGCCTTTCCGAACGGCACTTGCAGGCCATCGTCCCCAGGAACTGTGCCACCCGATGGCATCTTGCAGGCCGTCGCATCCCTCCCAGGTACATGATGATCCCTGAAGGAAGAAACCCCAATGTAAGAATACTTGATAGACGTTTTCAGTTGGATGATGCACAGACTGATTACGTACAACTGCATAACCAAGCTGACTGTGAACTGCAATGGATCTCACTCAAGTGTAATAAGGTATGCATCAGAGTAACTTGAATGGGAACATATTAAGGTTAGATACAAGGTTGCAAATGATGAATAGGTGGACTCATACCCAGAGAAAACAGCAAGATGCTGAAAAAGATGGGAACATAGGTAGCATTGAGAGTGGTTTTTCATCTCCCAGTTGTCCCTACGCCATCTATAGACAGTAAATAAAAAAAAGTTCTGAAACATCGTGACATCAAATACGCTCAAATTTTGTAGGTGTTTGCAGGATTTCATGTAGAAAAAAGATTCAAGGAGCTCTATCTCACATGTGTACACCTTTCTCTACATCATATTTCGTCATTAAAATTTGCAAGGGCCTATAACATTTGAGCATATTTGATGTCGCAAAGTTTTAGATTTCACTATATATTTTTTAATTTACTGTTCATATGGGTGTACGAACGCCCGGGAGCTATCACACCTTTCTCAATAATCAACTATACTGAAGTTGGTGTGCCAGCTGATCACTTCATTGATATGACACTTATATAAGTAGTCGATCCACTTTTGTAAATAGTCAATCATGTAAAAGGCATATGTACTAATGTAGTATTTATGTTTATAGAATCTCCATTGCACAATATGGCTAGTTTTTAAATGAAGATAGGTTTACATTCACGGCTAGCACTCCCAATGATTCTCAGTACAGTCTGAAGATAAAAAAAAAACTTGACCATACCATGCGCATCCACAACATATAGTGGGAATGTTTTTACATGACTACCTCATTAAAGAAGGTCCTATAGAAACAATTCTATAAACATGTGTGATAGGGTGGAGCGTGAACCGTAGTAAATCACTTCCGTGAATGCGGTAGTCGTGTAAGAAGCATTCCCACTCAATCTAGATGAATGGTTTTGTTGCAACAAGGAAATCTGTTTCCTCTATCGCAAAAAGAAAAGAAAAGGAAATCCGTTCCCCACTGGCAGTTCAGCTTGTTGATTGCCTACGCTGGCCAAGGCATTTCCAGTGAAGAAGAGAAACTGCATGTACTGGAGCTGGAGGTCCTCTCTCTTGTTGAATGCTGACGACCTGCTCTGCTCTTTGTGCATTCCTTATCCTGTCTCTTCGTGCAGGGAACCACAACACCAGGGGTCTATGCATCCTGAAAGAGCAAATATCCACCTAGTAAAAAATAACTTTGTTGTCAATGTCCATGGTTCCTGTTGTTGCTAAGGCAGTGGCAGCTCATTACTCGCGGCCGGCTGGGGCTCTCGGTCATGCATCGCCTTGGCGGCGTCCTAGGTGCCTGGCCCTGATGCTGACCCTGCAGGTCTGTTTGCCGAGGAGGAAGTCAACGCCCCCAAACTCTCCCGGGTGCCGATCTGTCCTCTCACTTACCCTGTTGATTTGTTTAGCCCCACTAGTGGTGTAATCCTGCTTTTGGTTGGCCAAAAGGACAGTGGTTGCTCCTGGTCTAGCGCTCTGGCAATTGTTTTGATATTCGGTCCTCTTACGATGTGCATGTTGTATAGGATAATCCTTGGTTCTGCTGTAGCAGATCCATTATAGCCAAGCAAACCAGTGACTAGTACAGATGTGTTCCTCTTATGGTTCAAGAGTTATCTGCATTTTGTAATATGGATGTTTTTCAGTGTTCATGCATTCAAACTAGGAGGTGATTCCAGTATGTTTTAGTTAAGATTTTGGTGATCCTGGTTTATCGAGGATACTGTGTTGTGCTAAGCAAAGAACTCTGTATTGCTCAAGTTATCTCCGAGGCTTGATTTTGGACAACTTGGTTAACTACATTGCATTGGATCTATTAATTTCTATCCTACTTCCATACTTGATTGCCTCACTATTCGTTTACTAGAACACAGGAGTAGTCTTTTAAGATTTCACTGGTATGCCATGTTTGAGTGAATGTAGGTTTTATTATGGTGTGGATGTATGTAGGCTATTTTTTTAATATTCATGCAATACTAAATCTATCAATTGCTTCGCAAAAAGGATCTAATGGTTTCACAAGGAGTACCAAGATAGTTTTGAAAATAATGTAAAAAGTAGTGGAAAAACAAAATTTACGCAAACTGACATTTTGGAAGGGTGCAAGTCTTCTTCACAAAACAAACGTACCGGTCACATGGCATCCTAATTAATCCACTACAAATTATAACAAAGAAAGTTAGAGCTGCCACTAAGAAGATGCCAGAAGTAAATCGCACCCAGGAGCGCATGCCCCCGGTGCAAAAAAAAAAGCATTCCAAATGTCAATCAGATTCAGTATGGTGCTTAGCTTATAAGCAACATGGTTATAACATCCAAAAACTCCCCAATATGCTTGTTCATAACGTGTCCTTTCTGTTCGTAGTAGAAAGGAAGAACAAAGCAAGGATTGTAATGTAGCGATAACTAACCATCTTATGCTCTCTTCTATTGATTTTGGCTGAGTACGAAAATGTGGGCTAGCGCTGAATGGAGCTGTAGTACTCGTATGTGCGAAAAGCTAAGATCTCAGCATATATGGTTGCCATGTGAAATATATTCTTGCAGCGCTCAACTTCTTCCACTCCTTCTCACCTTCCTCCTACTTATTATATTTCGCTTGCATATCTTATATATCTTATAGGCACCGCAGTGATGAGTTTCACAAGCTGAGGAGGACATGATACCAACTTAATATAGGAATCGGTATTGGAGAAGGGGCATTGCCGATACTTGTAAGGTGGTGGTACAGAGCCAGCTCTAGAGGAAAGGACGTGGGCAGCTTGGTGCCATCTGCCGTGTAAAAATCAATGGCCTTTGTTGGAGAACTTAACCTGTTTGCTTGACTGCGCTAGCGGCGGCAACAGAGTGGGGGAGTGGAGAAAGCCCAGAGGGCCGCCGCCTAAACCCATGCCGACGGTCCCAATCACTGCAGATGATGGAGATATACGTGGCATGATAACATCATTTGAGAGAGACTTTGTTTCATGCTGATGCTACCGAGCATCAAGTCCAGAGGTTTGGCGAAGAAGAGATACTTGACATTCTTATCAAATTGTAGAATTTGTTCATGATGATGCAGTTGCCGACAAGGTAGAGGTATGTACACTAGCTATAGTGTCCATCATATCGGTCAATCACTATCTGTATATGCAGAAAATAAGTAATTTATCATTTCACTAATGGATGACTGGGAAGTTTATATCTAATTAAATCTCCAGGCAGATAAGGATGTTGACACAAGCAGTGGGCATCATCAGGAGGGGGCAAGCCAACCTTGAATCGCACTATTTCTCTTTCTTTGGTCATGCCATCAGGCTACTTCACTATCCCGCCTCTGATAATCCATCTCTTTCTCTCTTCCATTTGTAATTGGATCATTGTTGACATCAAGATCCTCCGGTAGTGACGCAGGGCTGTGATTCCTACAGGAAAAAAAAGAGGGTGAAATTGATTACTTGATGAACTGAACTGCACACGGGCCAATTTGACAGCCAACAAGCAGACTTGAATTAAGACTCGACAGCTACCTGCTGAGCAATATCTGCTCGTAGGAGGCATGAATGCGGAGGCAGTAGCCAAGAAACGCTGTGGACGCTAGAAGACAGAGCCATAGCACAGTCACTGCGACGAGCTCGCCCACGAAAATTAAGGAGCAGAAAAAAAGCGTAGTCACAATGACCAAGCAGAAAAAAACTATAGAGGAACTCTGATCCGAGTTAAGAGATCCGTTCAACCAACGAATCACACAGGAAATGTGCAGCCACAGAAAGATAGCGAGGCCTGCGAACATAATTTCTGCGACGCCGATTGGGGAGTGACAAGAGGCAAGCGGTGGTGCCCAGGGTGAGGACGCCTAGGAAGAAGTAGAGCGCATCCTTGTCCTGCTTCTCGGCGGCAGGGGAGTTAGCCACGAAAAGGCTGGTCCCGTTAACCTGCCTGTGCTGGGCGAGAGTGCTGCCGAAGACACCAGCAGCAAGCATAGAGTCAAGGTACATGATGACCATGCCGAGCACACCGCTCACAAGATTACCTGCAAAGTAAGCGAGAAGGCCACCGTATGAGAGGGCAACGAAGATTAGGGTCAACGGAGTAGCCGCGGTGGAGAAGCCACATGTGAAGCAAAACAGGCAGAGGACGAGGAAAAGCGAGAGGCTCCAGCCGGCGAGTACCGGCTCCCCGCCGGAGCACCTGAGCAGGACAGGGATCGTCACCGCAAGCACCAGTGAGAGGAAGAGCAGCTTGTGCAAGTCGCCACGGCCGGCAGCGGACCGTTGCCCGGTGGAACCTTTAGCAACTGGATCAGCAATGACGGCGTCCGACAAGATCTCATTCTGCTCCTCCGCGGAGAGGTTCTCCTTATTTGCACTCCGGTGCCAAGAAACTTGTCACGGGAACAACTACACCAAGCAACCCAAGTGGGCCAGCCCAAGAGAAGCCTACCAGGCCGCAGCGCAGCAAGCAGCCCAACCAGCGCTACGCCGGTCCAGACTGGAGCCAGCGAAGCAGCCCTGCCCTACATAGCGCGTGGTTGACGTGTGAGTGAAGGACACGAAGAAGTGAACCCCGACCCGGCCGCCTGTGGCGTGATTTCTCCTCCCACCTCTGGCTCTTACTCCCCGATCCCCTTCTTGCTGCTACTCTGGTTTTGTGCCACATATTTGAGGGATTAATCCATAGCAAGCTAGTTCGAGAGGCAAGATCCGTGTCATTTGGTATCAGATTGCTGGTCCCCGCTTCCTCATCCTGGCCCCGACGCGCACGAAGAGCCTCAAGGCAGTCATGGCGGATCTCGATTTGCAGAAGCAGATGGCGGAGGCGGCGGTCGAGCGTGGCGTCATCGCCGCGGCGCTACTGGCGATCCAGAAGTCGCTTGACAAGATGGAGCCTACGGTGACCCGCATGGAGCCCGTGCTCGCGTCGCTCGAGCCCAAGGTAGCCGATCTGGCGGCGTGGCGCCCCGGCGTGGACCACGCAGTCGGGCAGCTCCAGACAGATCTGGGCGAGATCCGCGCCGAACTCGCCAAGATCACTGCGCGACCCTTCTTCCATGAGGCGGGCAAGGGCAGCACGAGCGGGATCCAGCCCGCGGCGGACGCGCCTTTCTCCACCAACAACACCAGTGGCGACGACCACGGGCCCGATGGCCACGGCAGGACTCTACCAGTACGGGCTTCGGTGGGGGGAGCCCCTTGCTCCCCGCACCGACCCCGGCCAATGGTACGTACAGGACTCCCTTTCCTTCCGTTCCGCTGCTTGGTCCCGGTGAGAGTAGCGGCCCAGTATCTGCACCGCTCAATTCATCTTCCCATCTAGTGTGTCCTGAATTTGATGGGGATAACCCTACGGGTTGGCGCATCCGTTGCGAAGCTTACTTCCGAGTCTGTGCCATTGATCCCAGTACTTGGGTGGATACATCTGTGGTTTATTTCACTGGTGCTGCAGCTCTATGGCTCGAATGGTCCCAAACTCATGTTAAATTTCCTCAGTGGGAGTACTTTGTTGCTGCTGTTCTAGAGAAATTTGGTCGTTCTGAATTTCAACACCTAGTTCGTAAGTTCTCTAGATTAAAACAAACTGGTTCGGTTTTGAAATATGCCGAACAGTTTAACATTGCTATGCACAGCCTGTTAGCACATCACAAATCATGGGATCCCTTGTTCTTTACTACCCAATTCCTTGATGGTCTGCATAGTGACATTAAGGCAGCTGTTATTTTGCATCGCGCGGTCGACCTGGAAACTGCTGTTGCTTTGGCTGCATTGCAGGAGGAGGCCCTGGAGCTTATTCAGCAGGACCGTGCGGAGATGGCTGCGACGAGTCCGCAGCAAGGAGGGGGGCACGCCTACCGCGCTTCGCCGCGCCCTCCAACCCCGCTATCCAGTCCAGCAGCCACGCCCTCAGGCAAAACACCGTCGACACCGAGCATTGGGGGCGATGATCGACGCAGTCCGGACAGCTCCAAGCCTCCTTCCACTCCCTCGTCTGTCGACGACAAGCTCAAGACGCTGCGTGCTTATCGCCGTGCCCGAGGCCTCTGCTTCACTTGCGGCGAACGATGGGGGCCAAGGCACACTTGTGCTGCCACTGTCCAGCTGCATGTGGTCGAAGAATTGGTGGGCATGCTCAACAACCCCCCTTCGCCCGAGTCCGCCCAGCTGTCAGCCGACACTTCTGAGGAAGATCTCTGTCTGCTCTCAGCGGCTGCTGCTACCGGCACCGAGTCCCCCCGAGCCTTCCGTCTGTTGGGTCAACTCAAGCAACGATCCCTCTTGATGCTGGTGGATTCGTGAAGTTCGCACAGAACCAGAGTAGCAGCAAGAAGGGGATCGGGGAGTAAGAGCCAGAGGTGGGACGAGAAATCACGCCACAGGCGGCCGGGTCGGGGTTCACTTCTTTCGTGTCCTTCACTCACACGCCAACCACGCGCTATGTAGGGCAGGGCTGCTTCGCTGGCTCCAGTCTGGACCGGCGTAGCGCTGCTTGGGCTGCTTGCTGCGCTGCGGCCTGGTAGGCTTCTCTTGGGCTGGCCCACTTGGGTTGCTTGGTGTAGTTGTTCCTGTGACAAAACTTCGCCCATCTGAGCGGCAGGCTAAGCAATGGCCGCCGAGGCGACGGCGGGGAGGGAAGCTAGCTAGGGTTTGGGGAGGGATTTCAGGGGTCGGGGCGGCGGCTTGGAGAGAGATGGGTCGGGCTACTCGGGCCGAGACGCCCACAAGATTTATTGGGCGGACGTACCCCTTGTGTTCTCGCGACTTGTCCCTCGTAATTGCTTCACGTTCCACGTATTTTCTGGCCTTTGCATCCGAAACTACGTAGTAGTAGTACTCCATCCTGAGTCCCATGTTGCTGTGCTTATTTGATCGTAGGGTGATGGGCAAGCATCGTAGTAAGAGAATTTATCGTACCTATAGCACAACTTCTTGGGACAGTAAATTGGGCTATTTCTCCGCCCTTCAAACATCCTTACTCGTCAGCCGTTTTTTGTGTTTGGGACATCAATGGTCGTCCCATGTTAATTCAAGTCGCCAAGTGGGCCAACTTTCTAATGAGCTGCTATTCCCGTGGAATTTTTGGAAGTGTGTGGTTAATCTGGGTTCGTGGGTTTATTGTGGACCAATTAAACATGTCTAGGCGAGGACCTCGCGACTCGCACCCAGCTATCCCATTCGTATATAGAAGACGAATCTCCTTCTCGCTCTCACCCGCTCTAGTGGTTGTGCCGCCACTGGCACACCCACCGCTTCTCCCTTCACTCGCCCCCTCACCCTGCCTATGCGGCCATGTCGTTATCACCTTCTATCCTTCTTGCCGATTCGCTGATCCTCTTATCTCCTCCTTTCCATGTCATTCACTTCATTCTATAGCGGCAACACCCTAGGAACCCCACCCGTGGCGGCATGAAGTGAAACTGACGGGCCCTCTTCTTGTGGTGATGTAAAGTTACGATGTGGTGTGAGGTGATGGCCAAGCGTCATGGCGACCCATCCTCACCTGGTAGCATGAGACGATGTTGAATGCTCATGGTAGTGCGAGGCGACGATGATGCTCACTGGGACCCCTCCTCTTGTGGCTGCTTGAGGTGATATCAATGGCTCAAGGCGGCCTGAGACAAACACGACAACTATGGTAGATTCCCAACCCCTTCTCCAATGATCTAGGTTTTCCTTAAGTATAACCATGGGAGTTTAGTCTTAAGCACAACTAGAAAGACTATCTCAAATTTGTCGTTAGATGCCATTTTCTATTCAGTTGAACCCTTCATTTAGCACATTATTAAGTTGCACTTCGCAATGCAGGTTCTTGATGTTTGCCATGTGATGGATGGGACCATGGGAACACATTATCTATGCAATTTTCTTCGAATGTAAGAGAATATGTTACTCCTTTCTCTACGAAAGATCTCCATACTAATACAAATGCATTTATGTTAGTTATTCCAAGTCTGCTTGCTCATACTATAATTTGTTGTCATGTCCCGATGTATAATTTATTACCTTAGCTAAAGGGTTAAAAAGAAGGCGAGTACTCGTGAAATTCCTTCTAGCTCGGAGGATTCAGGGAACTCTTCCAGGTCGGATTCATACGACATCTAAAGATCAAATTAGGAGGATCAAACGAATAAAAGAATCTCTAGAAATTAGATATAAGATTCTTCAAACCATTGAGGGTAAATTTTCTTGGCTAGTACGGGCATTAGCATTCTTCTGGAAAAAATAATACTTGACATGCATGCACATGTGCCAAACTAGCTCCAACCATGAATTGTGCAGAGGTATATGGATTTGGCAATGCAAAAACAATATCAACTTTTTTCTTATGAAATTGTGTAAGGTTAAACATGGTTTTTCTATTCTTTATACTCCTTCCTTCCCAAAGTATAGCTCATATTATTTCACCTGGCATAACAAGGAGGTATTAAGAGAGGTCATTTTGGCTTCATGCATTGGCTCGTCGATTTGTTGTCCCTAAATGATCCTACACGCGTTGTGTTGCTGCACTTACGTATCCTGGTACAAGGTATAATATGGGAAAATGTAAATAAAAAACTAACAAGCATTGTATTTTGGGATGCAGGGAGTACAACTACAAAGTGAAAACACGTTGAAAGTGATATATCGACGAATATAAATAGTAGAAATTGCCTTATGTTAGTATCTTAAAAGAGGGAGTACCTCTAAATAGATTTGTTAAGCGTCTTAAAAGTGCTCGTCCATAAAAGTTGCGGTGCAAAATGTGTTCTCACTCCTAGTACCCCGGCCGTACGCTGCCCTAGCCAGAAAAGACTAGCAAGGCCATTCAACTATAGCATGCTAACACAAGGCAACAACCTCTTGTCCCATCCTTTACTGAGCCACAATGTTCAACCATAAAAGCGATGATATGAAGTTTGTCATCGCTGTGCATGGATCCTCTATATATATCTCTAGCTCAATCTTTTACCAAGTAGAATCACAGCTTGCTCGATATCAGTTGGAGAAAGGCAACGAAGCTTGTGGCTGAGAGCAATGAGGTCCAGAAGGGAGAACATCATGTGGAAAAATCAAAACGGAAACTGGAGGCACTGGGAAGGAGAGCAATGTTGTTTAGTACACCTTGTAGCGCTTAGTATTCGCAAAGGGCATAACGCACAGAGATGGATCCGCGTGTTTGGTTAGATTTCCTTGCGAATGCCAGTTGCCACGCAAGACATGGTTCCATCCACACAATGACCATTCACCATTTCTCTAGAACCTCCCGATTAATTCATTCTATATATTTTTTCTTTTAAACATGAAGTAAAAGGTGACTTAATTTATGGAGTACCGCCAAATATGTACTCGTGGGTAAAAACTGACTTCTATAAATATGTAAGGTGGGTATCTTAAAAGGGCTAGTTAATCCCAGCAAAAAATAAAAAGCTCGTTAGTAAAGTCATCAGTCCACCATATGCGGTTCCACTTCTGTTTAGGTACAC
>NC_057811.1:20260336-20262032 GCF_018294505.1 Triticum aestivum
ACCAACGGAGGAGATTTCTCCACATCTTACCAAGATGTGCAGTAGTTTTGTTATCTATCAAGCGCACAAAGAGCCCGGATGCCTTATCAAATTATGATGTGCTCCCTTCATAAAGAAATATAAGAGCGTTTAGATCACTAAAACGCTCTTATATTTTCTTCCGGACGGAGTACTAACAACAATGAATATGGACAGCTAGCAATGGTAGGTGAAGTCAAGGATGCTGGTAGCGATGTGCGTCACTCAGGGACAACAACAGGGTGGGTAGCAATAGCGTTTTCCCGATGACCACATACTTCCTCCACCAACATCTTTTGAGGCATATCCGCTTTCGCTTGATCTTCCACGTGTATTTTGTTACCCCGAGACCTACCATTTCCAAACAATCCTCTGAACACGCTATATGTGTTATTACCTCGACCATCTAACAAGTTGGTGGATTTAAAAACGGAAACATTTAGAAATAGAATGATAAACGAATTGCACAAGCTATTGAAAGTAGTGGAGAGGACCAAGGTCTTTGAGAGGGACCGTGTGACCAATTTTTGTACAAATACAGGGAAGTGCATACGATGCGCAAAGAAAATTCCAGGGGCAGACGCCCAAAACAGAGCTAAATACTAGAAGAAAGACAGAAAACAAAGGAGGGGAGGGGATTGAAAAGTCCAACTCGAAAACCCAAGCAGGCTGACACCGTGAAGTGACCCGCATCAGCATACACTGAGATGCTACATCGGGACCTCAAGCCAAAAGCCACACAAGGAGCTCCGCTGAGAATCTTCATCCTCTCACATACAAAAAAAACCACCAAAAGGGCTAGGCCAAAAAAAAGTAGGCACCGGAGGAGACGCTCACAAAGGAGGTCACTCGCATACTCGTCGGACGGCAGGTAGCTGAGATCGTGTGGTCACTAGCACCGGTCCTGCGGTACTTCGTGTTGTAGCTAATACCTTGACCATTCAGTGTCATCACCATTGATGGAACATGTGCCAAAGAATGTATACTTGATACTGTAAATGGGCAAAGGCAGTGTCTCGTCATACCGAGGCCTACAATTCCCAAATGACCATTTGGGAAACAGTTATAGTACTATCTCGGTCATCTAAAAAGCTAGAGAGTTCAGAAGAGAGAGATTAGAACCAGAATCAATCGAATTGCACAACCTACTACTAGTGCGATATTTATTTAGGCAAGACCAACCTCCTCCCTTGTGTAGGTAGCATGCCTTTCATTTATAGCTACTGCATCTAACCACCTGCCTACATGAACACAGGGCCGGTCTACACACATCTTATCAAACGGCTCCCAGAGCTCTTGAACATTTCGCAGAAAAATCATGCAAGAGTCTTGAAATTGCACGCAGGTACTGTTGGGGATCGTTGCATGGAGAAACAAAAATATTTCTACGCACGCGCAATGATCTATCCATGGAGATGCAGAGCAACGAGGGGGAGAGTGTTCTATGTACCCTCGTAGACCGTAAGCGAAAGCATTTCACAATGCGGTTGATATAGTCGAACTTCTTCTCACGTCAAGCGATCAAGTACCGAACGCACGGCACCTCCGCGTTCTGCACACGTTCAGCTCGGTGACGGCGCTCGCCTTCTTGATCCAGCAAGTCGTCGAGGTAGTAGATGAGTTCCGTCAGCACGACGGCATGGTGACGATGATGGTCAAGTGATCCTTGGCTGCCCCC